>NC_135089.1:1475000-1515000 GCF_051107435.1 Chaetodon auriga | reverse complement strand
TTTGCAGTGAAAATAACCTGCGAATCAATTCCACGCTCAGCAGATTCCTCCTGGTTGTGTTTTTCCAATTAAGCGTCTGGATGGGTGTGTGTGTGGGGGGGGGGGGGGGGGGGGGGGGGGTCTCAGGAAACTTGTTTATTTTGGCCGGTAAATGACATTTATGCAAATGGCCTGAGGATGGATTGCTGACAGAGGTGTGTGGCGTGTCGATGCAGACGTTTTTACAATCAGTTTGCTCCTCTGGACCTCTGTATCGTGTTGGATTAAGCGACGGAGCGGCGGCGGAGCGGCGGCGGAGCGGCGGCGGAGCTGAGTCTACATGACACCGCCGAGCGAACCACATGATTAACGAGTTAAAGACTGTGGACGAAACAAGCACGTCCATCAGAAACCCACAAGTTCCAACACGTAAACCACTGCGCGGGTTTGCCTTCTCGAATGTTTCTGCACCCTCTGGCCTGCGTGTTGAGCCGACAGACGCAGGACGGAGGCAGCAGGCGTCCACGCTGACATGCTTTGCTGGCCTCCAGTCATTTCAGCTCCAGGCCTGAGCTGAACCGTCTCCTCCGTTCAATCTGACTGAACTTTGACATCCAAGATGTCTGCCCCCAAGTGGCCGAAGAAGAGTGCCGACTCTCAGAAACAGATGGCGAACCTGAACGCTGTCAAAGAAGCAGATTAAAAAAGAGGAAGAGCGACGGCAGTCAGACGGCCTGTTCATCCTCCCTGTGACCAGCCACCATCTTCTATCAGCTGTGTGCACGCATGAACATCAGTCCATCTGTCTGCCTGTTGGCCTGTCAACATACTATAACTGTATTCACTGTGTGTGTGTGTGTGTGTGTGTGTGTGTGTGTGTGTGTGTGTGTTTGCAGCTGACATCCCAGCTCATCCCCACTTTTTCCTGATTTCCCCTCGGTAAAGAGCTGTGGCTGTGTGCTGACCTGCAGCTCATTATACCCTCTGCTGAACCTCCTCTTCATGCCTCCCTCTCCTAATCTAATGGGACTTTCTGTCTGTCTATCTGTCTCCAGCAGCCATCCGTATCAGGGTTCCACCAAAATGACTTTCTGAAGGCCAATGCCAGTATTTTCATTATCTTCAGCCATTATCTGCCACTGGTTTTATGCCAAAAGTTCCCCTAAATTACAAATATGTTTCTCTGAGAATTTTTATTCTTGTCGAAGTCGATGAGACCCCTGAATCTGAATTCAAATCGTAATATATTAATATATGTATCAGGCTAACTCGCGGGCTCGTGCAAGGACATTTTAGGTCGGGGTTAAATTCAGTGAGACACAAACAAATGTAAACTAACGATGCAAAGTAAATGCTTCCTGCTGCGGTCGATACGAACAGCCTCAGACACACACTGTGTGGAGGCCGCTGCACCTGCACGCTGCAAAGAGACCTTCAACAGCAGGTGAATTCAATGTCCACATATCAACAAGATGTCTGTCTTTCAGGCTCACCACACATCACCTGCACCACATTTCACCATCATCCATCCAACAGCAGAGGTCCACAAACAGAGAACCTCTTTTACTAAAAACCACAAATATCAGCCTCACAGTGATGAAGAGTCGGGGCGTCACCGCTACGATTCATCCTCTGTGGACCATGAATGTGCAAAAAACTTAAAAACTGGACCAAAGTGGAGGACTGAACGACAGATGGACAAAGACATCGGCTTTAAGAATGAGACAAAGACATGAGGACATAATGATGCTGCAGTGCCCAGCTGTGGCCAGCAGAGGGTGATCTACCCGCAGTTCCTTTAATGCCTGTTTTAGGGGAATTTCGTTAATTTAATATTGCTTTTTTCTTCTTCTCTGTCACCTCAAAGCACGGCGGTCCTTGATTCCAGGACCTCCAGGCCCTCAGCAGGATGAGTGTTTTACAAAAAGGAAGACTTCGCTGCTTTCGTCTGCTGTTTTCTCTGGTTTCAATCACCCTGCCTCTCTTTCCGCCTCAGAGCACGATGTGCAGAGTTCGACAGCTTACGGCAGCACATAATAAGATGATTGTGTAGTGACGCAAGCGCTGTGGTGTCCGTGTAATTCCAGCAATCAATCCCGCCACGTAGACTACCTTCAGAGCGGAGCGGCACAACGGCCCGTGCTCGTGCTTGAAATCACTGAAGTCCTGATTTAATTTCACACCTGCTCCTGCTTTCATGGGATACAGATGAGCTGCTTCTCAGGTGGACGTGAACGGCTTCAGCACCTGCTTCTCCGTCTCATCTCAACTTGCTCCGACTCGACTCATCTATTCAGCGTGATCCCTGAAGGGCCGGTGTCAGCTGAGGATGGACCATTATGTCAGTGAGCTGGGAACACTGGTGTGTCTTAAATAGCTGCAGGTGCAGTACTCAGAGTATTCTGATACTCAGCTAATACATTTTAAACCTTCACGTTGGAGGATGTACGCTCCTCATATTTCCATTTTACTCTGCTCATCTCTCCTTCTTTGCCCTCGTTTCCCGTCCCTCCATTAATTCGAGCCTGCTCCATGCTGTGCACTGCCGGTCCAGGGACCCGCTCTGTGGTCTGGTCCAGGTCAAGGACCCGGCCCTGCAGTGCGTACACAGTGCAGGCAGAGGCATCGTCTTCCTTTGCTTCTCCCTTGTCAAAACCTGCCGTAGAGCTTGAGTCTGTTGTTTGGACAGCATCACCTGAGGATCAGACCCAGAAAGATTTCAGCAGGTTTTCAACACACTGAGCTTTGATTCTGGGGAGGTTTTGTCTTTCTTATCTGGACGCTCGACTACAAAAGGCACTGAAACATGAGGAGGATGAAAGCAGATTCACACAGATCATCCTGAGCTCCTGTGTTGATAGAGGCGTGAGTCCAGCTCTCCACTTCGATCCAGACTGAAGAATCTCAACAAACAGATGGACTGACTGCGATAACTTTGGTGATCCTGATGATGATGATTTACGACCAAATGCCTGCAAAACTGCTGCATAAATAGCAAATGTTAGCATGTTAGCTCACTAACCAAAGGTGGTGAACATTGCAAACATTGTACCTGCTAAACATCAGCATGCTAACTTTGTAATGTGAGCATGTTAGCATGCTGATGTTAGCATTTAACCCAAGTCTCGGCTGTGTCTACGAGCAGCCTCACGGAGAGGCTTCGGCCTGCTCGTCTGGTTCCTCTTTCATCTGGACATCAGTCTTCAAACGGTGCTGCAGCACTTTGACGATGTAGCTCACAGCCTCCACATGACCTGTCAATAAGACACTATTAATGAATTCTTAAACACTCCTCAGTCCTCCAGCTTCCCGAGGCTCCCCGTTGGACACTTGAGCTCTCTTTCTTAGATCTTTTTCCTTTCTCCTTCGAACACCAGCCTTCAAAAGCCAAAGAATGGCCTGAGGATCAAAGCTGCAACCTCAAAACTTCTCAACAATGCTCCTCAACACCTCAAACAACCAGGAGAGGAACAGCGTAAGCACAATTTAAAAAGCTTTTCAGTCTTTCAGCAGGACGTTGGACTTCAACACTCAATCAACAAACACATGAAGACTTTCCTTCATGAAAACATCTGTCTTCCCTCCAGACGACGGAATCCAAAATTAACTGACTGAATCAGGATTGAACCAACACCTTCAAATGCTCAGAAGTCAGCTTCTCTGAACTAAAGTCGTTTACTTTGATGACACATTAGATGTGTGCTGGTCTGCAGCGCTTTCAGCTCGCCGGGGGATTAAAAGGTGGTCAAGACGGGAAAAGACAGGAGTTAACAGCATATCTGCACTCACCTGCACTAGAAATAATCACCTCCTGTTCTTAAGTGAAACTGAAGTATTTCTGCACACTGAAAGTAAAACAAATCTGGAACAAGCAGCTGCAAAAATCCAGATTTGAATTTCATTTGGCGATGAAGCAAAACAGCATGAAAGCAGGGACCTACTGCAGAGGACACGATCCTCTGATGGCACTCATTTAAGAGGAGACACCTTCCAGACCTTCAGACAGACCAGGATCACATCCTGAGTCCCGTCTGTGAAAGATCAAAGATCTGGTTGAATGTACCGTCTTCTTCTCTAAACTTAACCGAGCTCTGCTGAAACATATCCATTAAATAATAACGCTGCAGTCAAACTGCACACGGTCAGATATTTTAAATGTTGTCAGTGAGCATTTCACTTTCACCGTTTTCAAGGAGAGACGGGGCTGGAAATCCAGCTGCTGTGAGGTGCGATCCTTCATCCAGCAGCTCCACGCGCTCCTCGTTAGGCTCTCCACCTTCAGCAGTGTGACCAGAGCGGCTTCGCTGTTCTGCTGCATCTTCAGATGGAGATGACGCGTCGCTGCCTGCATCTGTTTTCTCCCGCTGACGTCACAGTGCTGCGATTCACCCGCCTTTCATTGCACCATCTATCTGTCCTAAATACTGACGCTGTGCGCTCTGACGTGGTTATGGCCAAAACTTTATGAGCTCCATCTCACACACTGTGACATGCACTTACCTTCTACGGCTGTTTTTATATATATGTTCTCTTCAATTTCAACATCCTGTTTGCCAGTAGCGCCTCTCTCTATGTGACGCTTTGTCTGGGTGCCTGACGTGACTTTCAGCTGCTAATGTCTGCTGTTAGCTTCAACAAATCCATCAGACTTTTATGCTGACTCCTTCAGTGACTCACATTTGTCCCCGAAAACCATCTGAAGGCCATTTTGGCGCAGGACGAATCTTCGGCAGGATCTTATGAAAAGTTGCATTCATTTAAGGGAAATAGAGCAAATCAAGAGGAGAAGAGAAATGACAAGTGAGATGAATGACAGGACGGATTCATCAGTCAGCAGCACGGCGGATTGATGGATGGAGGCATTACAGTAAAACAGAGTGTTAACTCCTCAGAGATGACGGACAGAAGCAGGACTGCACAGGAAAAGACACGTCATCCTGAAGGGACCAGATCCTGCTTAAAAACAGCGTTTACAGTCAGACTGAAGCCACAGAGCAGCACGATGTCAAACCCAGTGACGCTGCCGACGTCCTCAGTCTCACACTGGAGGGTCAAAATGCTCTGGTTCATTATGTAAGTATAACGAGGAAAATGTACTTCAAGTATTAAAGTAAAAGGACTGAGTGCAGTAAAGTGTCCCCTGTGTCTGCTGTCCTCTTCTCTCTGGTATGCTGTAATGAGCACTGCGGCCTCTAGGGGGCGCTGGCAGGACCAGGCTGTAGATCATTCTTGTTGGCGTTCAGTATGGGCTCATATTTTTCGTGTGTGTGTTTGATAAAGTGAGAGAGAGTCTGCGGCTCGGACAGCAAGGCTGAAGTTGTAAAAGTGCAGCCTCCTCTCTGCGCTGAGTCGCCATCACAGCAGAGGCGGCTGTGATCGATGGCTGCAGCTCCACCGAGAGCGAGACGGCGAAAGTGACAGACGAGGGACAGACAGCAGGAAGTAGGAGGCAGACGGATCGTCCTTCTGCTGTCCCTTCAGTCCCTCTGTGCTCCCACAGCTCAGGAGTCGGGACAGAACAGAGACCTGAACGTCTTTAAGCTCCTTCACGTCAGAAACTCGTCCAGCTTTGGACTGAGACACATCAACTATTTCAAGACTGAAGGCGAGGAGGGACGCCGAGGACACACAGACACAGGACGGACACCGGGCAAAGGAAAGTGTCCTGGTCCAGTTTGGACATCAGAAAACGCTGAAACACGGTCATTTAATCAATCAATCCGATCAATACCGACACAGCAGTTTGTTCCTGATCTACATGGACTTCATTCCTGTCAAATATTACAAATTAAAATTATGATTCTTTCGTCATAAAGTTGCAGGTTTTCCTCACGTTGGCCCTCATACTCATCCAGTGCAGACGCCACAGACTCTAAATGTTGCGTATTTGGGTGCGAGGACGTGTTTGACATCAGCGCTGAAGCTGCTCTGAGTCTCTTCATGGACAACCTTCCCTGAGAAAGTCTCATTCTTGATCCTCCGAGCTTCGATTGAAATTCACAGGGACCATTACCGCCCAGGGGTCCCGTCCAATTCGGAATCCAAGCGTCCCACCAGGGGACCCCAGCGTGACGCCGGGCCATCCTTCTTGATTGAAGGCCACTCTGTCATGTGTCAGGATTAGTCAGCCGTTGAGGTGGACCTTGTTATTGCAGCGCTCACCTGCCTCGCTCACCTCAGTCTCTGCTGCCTGATCTGCAGGAGAAGAATCGTCCAATTTCAGTGATATTTTACTTTGTAATGAAAGTGTCAAGGGGATGTGAAAAGGAGGAGATGCGCCATAAATCCCTCCCTTGGGAAAACGGTGGAGTGCGCGCTCGTCCGGCCGCTCGCCGACTCGATGTTTTATTCACTCTGTCTGCGTTCGCCGCTCTGCTTTTTGACGTGGACGGTCCTTCAGCTGGCGGTTAAAGGAAGACGCTCCCTGATTTCCTTTTTCTGCCTTTGTGTTTTTTTCCTGCTTTCAACTTCAGGTTCTGTTCATCCAATTATTCTAATCCCTCTACAGGCAGATCTCATAGGGAGAAAATGCTGAAGGAGGTGCTATTTAGGGGCTATTAGGGCTGAAAAGGAGAGTGTGGTTTGTGGGTAATGAGTGTGAAACGCTGGTTACTCAGCACTGACTGCTGGCGAGGTCATTACTGAATTACAGCTGCCGTCAGTTTGCTGCTCCTCTGCCTTTGTAAAGCCGTTTGAGATCCGTCCCGCTAACGAAGAACAAGAAAACCACACGAACAGGACTAAAAACAGAACACTGATGGCGATAATGACACAAAACCCGCCTTTGTGCAATGCATGCTGGGATATTGTTGGTCTCCAGCTCCTGCCGTGATGATGAGCAGGTAAATCTCTGCTGTGCTTCATCATGACACCGAGCCGTCCAGGCGTGCTTCAATCACAGCCCTCCTTATCAGCCTTCAGGGCGCCAGATCTGTGCTGCTGATTGGACGGGACGTGGCTTCATTAGCTGAAACACAATCAGTCCTCACTTTGGACGTCTCTTTGTCTGCGTTTTTGTCTTCTTTTAAATATTCTGTTTGTGATTTTTGTGTCAGTGTGAAACTGCCGAAAATGAAGAAAGAGAGAAGACGCTCATGCAGATCGTGTGTTTGCATGAAGGATCAATAGCTAATCTAAGCTTAATCTGGTGTCTCTGGTCTACGGCGGATCTGTCCTCCCTCCCTGTTGCTGGCTGCTTCCTCACGAAGAGAACAACATCGTTTGTGTCTGACAAAAAGCTCCAGTGATTTAGGAGCTAATGGCTCAGCACACAGACAGGAAGACAGAAGACAGACGGACGGCTTGCATCAGGCCGAGGTCTGAAGCTGTAAACGTGTCCTTCAGTCACGCACAGTGAGAGCAGGCCGAGCACGTCACCATCTGCCTGCTCACAGCACGTCGGCATCACCACTTCCTTCACAAAACAGTCCCATCGGACGGTTTGTCCACCCGTCCATCCACCACGACCTCGTCTCCACACAGACTGAAGCCACTGATTCTACAGTTTGTCTTGTGTGGACAGTTTTTAACAATGCATGTCCATCCAGCACCTCGTCTTTCTAGAATTCTGTCCACGCTGTGAGTTTACAACAGTTCATTCTCTGCACATGACGTCTACTTCCTGTCTGTCCGTCCTGTGAGACGGATCGTCCTCCTGAGGTTTCTTCCGTTTTTTACGGAGTCTGTCCTGATCTGAATCGAGGACAAGGACGGAGGGTGCTGTGTGCTGAACAGATCGTAAAGCACCTTGAACGATATAAATAAACCTTCGCTCGTCCTCCATCTTCCTCACTACACAAAACGCCAAGAAGTGCATAAACAGTGGTTATGAATCACGAGGCGCACATTCGTCCATCGGTCCTGGACACTCGGCTGTCTCTTCCACATGCATCCTGTCAGACTTTCTCTCACACATGTATCCGTCTCTCATATTATCCGTCAGCCGGTCTCTCATCAGACCCAATCCAGAGTCAACGCTCCAGTGCTCAGACTCGCCCCCCCGCCTCCTCCTCCGCCCGCCCGCCGCTTCAGCCCGTCTGCAGCTCAGAGGAATAAGTCACCCGCCAGCCCACAGTAATATCAGGCTGGATATCGATTAGAGCGCCGGCCGGGGAGAGATCGACTCCTCCAAACACAGACAGAGATGGAGTTGTTTTATGTGACGGGGGGACGCTGGAGGGCTGCGGCGCTGAGGACAGGAACCACAGCGTGGACGATAAATGAACTTCCTCTCACTCGGGGGTCCCGTCCTCACGTGGTGGATCAGTTCATGTTCTGTGTTAGAGTTTAACCAGGCGAGTCAAGGTGTGAATGGGTGAATGCAGTCTCACTCGTGAGTAGTCTTCTGACAGTCATTTGGAGGATGCCAATTGGAGGATGCTGATTGGAGGATGCTGATTGCGACCTCGCATCACACACGCTTGCATTTGTCCTTTTGGAGGCAAACACATGCGATGTGTTCAGTCATTGACTTTGACGCCTTGTTGCGTGTTGCAGCTGCCTCCTGCAGCACTGATGGACTCATGTAAGAAAACACAGTGAAAGTGGCCTCTTGGACCCTGATGGGAGGTAAAACATGATAAAGTACAAGGAGACAAGAAGACGTGATGCAGAGGCCTCCAGGGTGCACTTCTACCCCGCAGATAAAATGTGATGCATTGCTGTGGAGGACAGTCAGTTTGCCTCTGTCACAGCTGTGTGTCCTCTCCGTGCTGTTTGTCCCTTCTCCCCTCCTGTCCTCTCCAGCTCTGCCCAGGTGTGCTGCATCTGACCACTGAATGAGGCGCACCTGACCGGGATCGAAGGGCTTAAAGCTCCCGATCCTGCAGCAGAAGGAGGCGTCTGCTGTGAGGACGGCTGGTCCGTCTGCCTCTCAGTCTGGATTTTATGCTGCTTCGACCTTTTGTCTCTCGTTAGCTTTGATTTATTGTCTTGGTTGTTTGTGTGTCTTTATGTTAACAGATCCCTTGACTGTGATAGCTTTAGGTGTATTTCTGCTGCCGCTGTGTGTCACCACACGGTTAAACAGATAAGAGGAAGGCTCAGGAGCACTTCGTCAAACTGTCAGCTGTTAGAAATGATTGATTCTGGTTTTATTTAGAGTCCAACTCTGAAATGAATTCAAACCTTTTCTGTCACTACAAGTTTGCATGTCGACTCTAAAATTCAATCAGTTTTTCAATCAGTTCACCTGAATCAAACATGAACCCCGACAGGCTGCTTTCATTAATGTCACATTTTATTATGATTAACACAACTGGATTCCCCTCGATACACACACACACACACACACACACACACACACACACACACACACACACACACACACACTCCACAGGTTGCACAGTGACTTTCAGAGGAAGCGTCTGCTTCGATCGTCTTCGATCAGGATCACACGAGACCTGATTCAGCGTCATCTCTGTCAAACGTGAGGCTTCATTAACCTCAGCTGGGTGTGAGAAACAATCGATGGAGCTTCGTCCTTTGACGTGCGTCTCCTCTGTTTTTTACACTCATACTTCATGTCAAACGTCCTTCAACAAACAGACTCTGTGTGTGTGTGTGTGTGCGTGTGTGTGTGTGTGTGTGTGTGTGTGTATCCTTCCACCTCCCATTTCACCTTGTTTAGATTAAAGCCTCCAATGCCACCAGGGGCAAAATTAATCAAATTAGGGCTGAGACGTCCGATGGACCAATGACCTCCACTTCATCTACACACACATACACACAATACATATCCTCTGTTTGCATACGGGACAAACAAACACACACACACACACACACACACACACACACACACACACACACACACACGGTCTCTATCTGTCTCTAAATTGAATCAGGCTCCGCTCTGATCATTAGCTCAGCCTGTTGAACGGCAGCAGGCTGGATTTCATGAGCTCTCTGCTCTCTGCAGTCAGACAGCTGATGTTCAACACCACCGCTGTGCTCAAGCTGTTTTCCTCATACACCTTGGTCTTATTTTCCTCACTCGTGTAACTGCTGACATTTTCAGTTTTTCATCCAAACGATTTGTTGTCAGTGTATGAATCAGTGTGCAGAGCTTTAAGCCGCTGATGCAGTTTGACTCACAGGTTTCAGTGCGTTCAAATTGACTTCAGCTCGTGTTTTCACTGTAACAACACTGTCCTGTTTACGAACCAGGCGGAAATTATTCTGTATTTTCCTTTTGTCAACAAATCTCCAAAGACCCAAATCAACAATGTGTTAATCCGCCTCTTGATGCTTTCTGACTTCCTGTTTGTGGCTCTCAACCTAGAAAAACGCCTCACAAACATACAGTTTAATTTCAGTGTTCAGGCATCTCCTGAACAGCTGCTCACTGGAGCTTTGGCCAAACAGACAGGAGGAAATAGTGGATTTGTCTGGGACTATTTTCAGCGGCGGATTAATCCACATTTGGTGGAGCTCAAATTCAGCACGGCGTCAGGTGACAAACTACCATGTGATCAGTAAATTCTATGATAAACGCTCATTGGATCGACACCTCATGGTGGAGTGAGAGGAAAGGTCTGTGCTCACCAAAGATGCTCTTTAACAACAAGATCAACCATGTCAAGCTACGCTAATGGTGTGAGTGTTACACACTTCCTGTCTCCTAAGTGGGTGCAGGTGCCTCATGTTTGTTCATGTGAGAAAAATAAAAACACTAAATACAAATTCAATGTTTGTGCCTCATTTTTCTGCTCATTTGTATCTGCTAGCTTCATACGCTCAGCATCTCCACTGCATGTTAGCATGGACAGCAGGGTGCTGGGGCCCAGCGAGGGGTCACAGCAGGGAAAGGTCGAGACCCTGCCTCCAGCCGAACATGACTGACGTGAATCACAGCCCTCTGACGTCCACGAGGGATCCCCTCCCGCAGCACGACACCAGCACAGCCGCGTTCAGACAGAAGCTACCTGATGTCTGATTTCCATAAGAACAAAGGTCACAGCTGCACTCGGCTGCTGAAGCGCCGGAAGGAAATCATCTTCAAGAAGACGACGTTTTTAAAGGCCAAACACGTGAGATGAACAAAACTGTCTCTTTTGGGAATGTGCTCGTCTGTTGTTATTAGCGGCTGGCCTGATGTGGTGTGAGATGCTGCAGCAGATGTTGGTGCTGGACTTTCAGATTAAAGCAGGACTGTGAGGATCATCACGGCCTCCATTCTTAATGCTGTTATTGTTTCTTTATCAGGAAATTTCTGCATTTTAGATGCAAACTAGAGAGTGTGACAGCCAACATATACGCACGGACACAGACAAGAAAGCCAAAAAGGACGAGAGCCAGAGGCAGAAGAGCATGGAGGGCCAATACGATCAGCTGACCTCAGACAGAAATGCCATGAAACTTATGTAGGAACTACATTCATGTTCCCCAGAGGATGAATCCTTTGTTCATGACCAAATACCTGCCAAACTAACCACAGTCCCATCAGCCTCCGCTGCTCTTTGTTAGCATGCTAACACACTGACCTGATGGGAAAACACTAACATAACACCTGCTAAAGATCAGCAGGTGACGTCACTGTGAGCACGCTGCCATGTCGACTCCATCACTCAGCTCAAAGCAGCTGAAGTACAGACGCACACGGTGCTGGAATGACTGTAGGCTCTTAAAGTGCTTTCTCACACACACACACACACACACACACACACACACACACACACACACTAAAGACCACGGCTGCCCTGCTGCTGAAGCAGGGACTTAGAGAAGCAGAAAACAGAATAATGATGTTGCTGAGCAGCGGCCAAAGCAGCGAGGGCTCGCCATCTGAGAGCACCTTTAATTTTGCTGCTGTTATAGAACCACACTGCATACATGTAGGAAACAACACGACAGATATCTGTGATTACAGCAGACGGACAGGCAGCAGTTTGTAGGAATTAGCTGCGACAGCTATAACACAGATCTACTTCCTGTTTCAGTCAGACGAACGTGAGTGAGCATGTAAACGACAAATGTCAGCTGGAATTGTGAATGATGAATATAGACGATAACAGCCCAATTAATTCTAATTATCTGCCTCTTTCTGTTCATCAAATTACGGGTCAAAGACGAGACGCCCTTTTTTTTGAGTACGGACACATAAAAGTACCCCGAGAAGGAGAGGATTACATTTTGGATACATCAGGTGAAAGTACATGGTCCACTTTGTAATGTCAGTAACTTTTGATGAAAAAAAATGAATCTGCATATGTGAAATAAGCTCATAAAGTCCATATTTGTCATTCAGTGTAATGGTACGAACTACAATTTCAATGAAACATGTTTAAATATTCATGTGAAAAAATAAATAAAGTTGTATTGTAACTACCCTGGCATAATTGTACAGGTGTTGGTCTTATCATATTAAAAGCACTTTGCAATACTCCTTCGTTTTGATATTGAAATCATTAGGGGACTTTTGTGCCCACTTCTAAGTTAATTACAGATCATTCAGTGTAATGAGATAAAGCTGGCCTTTTTTAACGACCAATCTAATATATAGTCAGCTGAACACCTGTTCCATCGTTAGAAGGACTCCTGAAGGCTTCGGAGGTGGTAGCAGAAGGTGAGTTTTCCTCTCTAAAATATGTGATATATTCATGTTTTTATGATGTGGTACCAATGGACACAAAATGAAATGTCATTCAGTGAAATGTCAAAAGTCACTTTTATAGTTGAAATTTAATTGAAACAAATGTATTGCAGTATGTGTTGGAAGTAATTGCACTGAACTGTGTAGATCATATGCACTTTTTAATGTAGGTGGCTATGTATTTGCCCATAAAAGATGTAAAATGTATAATAATGTCATTCAGTGCAAGGACAGTGTCATTCTGTGTAATCAGTGCTGTTATAGCTGTAAAACACCAACATCATTTCTGCAGACAAAGTGTTTGTTCCTGGCTTGTTAACTGTCCACACCTGGGCACAAGCTTATTATGGCCATCATTTCCATTACCGATGTTGATATTGTTTTTATGTATGATGTATGCTGTCATTATTGATGATATTATATATTTCTAATGACATTATTTATATATTTTTACAGATGCCTTCCAACAAAGCGGCAGTGGCAAAACACAGGCAAAGAATAAATGCAAACCCAATAGAACGGGAAAAACTACTTGCAAAAAGAAGAGAAAACTATAAGAAGAGAAAAATTGCAGCCTTGGGTGCAAATCCTGACCATCAACCAATCAAGTTTCTGTCAGAGCATGAAGTCATCAAGAAAAGACAACAGTGGCGGGAAAATCAAAGGAAGCACCGGGCAGCTAAACGTGCCAAAAAACTGGACTTCACACCAGACTCCCCTGACATTCCCGTTGAAGAGCTTTCCAGACCTCTTTCCCAGCCAGTGCAGCCAAAAGAATGCTTTTGTGTGGCCAGAAAGAGCAGACAAAGTTTTTTATTTCAGATCAGATGTGAAGGCTGTTATATCTGAGCCAGAGCCCTTAACTATGAGGCAGTCCAAACTTGTCAAATCAGACTGGGACAAGTTTACAGCAGCAACACAGTGTGTGTAAGTAATGCTAAGCCATAAATTGTGGCATACCTATATCATTTGAAAATTCCATTATTGTGGAAGATTTAATTTGTATAAATGTAGACTTCAGATTGTTGTAGCCGCCGTCTACAATTTCAAGGTTTTTTTTCACATTTTTTTTACACTGTTATACCCTGCAGCATTTTTGTTAACTTACATGCTCTTAAAAATAATAAATACAATTTTCTTTTCAAAATTGGTCTCTGTCATGTATTTAGGAGAGTGCATATTGTGGTATACTAAGAGTAATAATAACATTGCTGTGATCTGTATCAATTTACATAGCTTCTGATAAAAACACGTCATTTGGTCATTTGGTGTAACCATTGTGGTCCATTGGTGTAATGCCCATATTGGCATAAAAAAATGAAGTACATGTCTCATAAGTATTGGTTTAGAATAATGCACACTTACACATACCAACACGTGAATTACAATGGATTTTGAATAGATTTTCCTTTCCATTTCCCAACTTTATGTGAGGAAGTGGGCTGAAGTGACTTGTTGGAAGATTAATGACTGTCTCATAATATGGAGACTTAGGACCTATCGCATCATTATACTTCTAATGATCACTCTACATATAGTACTTTAGTAAGTAGTTTGACTTATTTCATTTTTGTGATTGCATACATATTGTTTTGGAAAAAAAAGTTTTATTACACTGAATGACATTTTAAGGGCCACCCTTTAAAAAACAGAGTAAAAGCACATGTTGTACACAATTCACTTCTTAAAAAATATTAAAGTTAAGAACTAGACAGTCCAAGGTACCCAAAAAAGACAAATATTATAGTTGTGCACGAATTTTATTTTTTGGTGCACTGAAAACCTGGTTTCGTCTTTGACCCACACTCTATTTTTCATTCCACATACGTTTCATCACGTCTATTAATTTCTTCAGCATTTTAATCACTTTCATTGTTCAGTTTTCAGTGGGGGGGCTGTGGGGTAGGAGTTTTTCTTACTCCTACCCCACAGGTGACTTTCCTTAAATGATAAATGGCAGTTTTGTGTTGTGAATGATGAATATGAGATGGTGAAAATGAGAAGATGTGGCTGTTCATCATATTATGACCAATTTAAGCAAATCAGCATAAATTAATCAAATCACTGGATGTTTTATCACTCTACTTCTCATTTAAACTCTATTTTTACTCCTCTATTTTCCAATTCACATGCATTTTCATCAGAAATTTAGCAGGATTGCACTTCACAGCCCGGTGAAGCTTGTGAGATCCTGGTTGAAAAACTCCGCAATATTCCTTTAAAACGCCTTAACGGTCCGACGGCCCACCCGCTAAGATCATATTCATATTCACATCAAACATGTCAGAGAGCTCAGATTGCCATAAATCCACTGATTTAAACCATTTCAACATACAATCACAGCGTGAGGCTCAATAAACGCCGACAGCAGACAGAAAACCACTTTAAAAACTGAAGCAACATGGAGGAAACTCACCGCTGACGTCTCTCATTGATCCACAGATCCATAAAACTCCACAAAAATGGTCTGAAACATCCACAAAGGTCCAGAAGATCCGCTGCAGTCAAAACATTCAGTCCAAAACCTGAAGATAATCCACAGAAAGACGTTTTCTCCTTTCAAACTAGCAGGTGATGAGCTTGTATTCCGTCTATGTTTTCCCGTTTACAACTTCCGGAAATGTTTGCAGACGGCGCCATCTTGTCTCCAGTTACTCTGCGGAGTCAGGCTTCAACTGACACCTCATTCGACCAATCACGATCTGCCATATGAAAGCTAGCAACCTGAGAAGCCAATAACAGTCTGAGTTGAACAGAGGGGTTTGTGTGAAGATCTAACCAATCGTAACTGAGTTTGCAGATGACTGGCGTTTTGAACAGCCAATGAAATCCTGAACACGCCGATCTGCCGCTTCAGTGAGTCATTCACGGCTTCAATCAGCTCATACGGAGGATTTCAATGCTGCTACTGATAGTACACACAACTTGAAGTGACAAATTTATGTATTAATACTCTCTTTGTATATAATGTACATATATCTAGTCGATTTTAGTTTGCATCCTTTTTCATTGTAGTTCTAGTTTATCTTCTCTTATTTTATCTTGGCTTAAATATAGCAAATGATCAAACACAGGTACAAATACCTGAAATATGAATAGAAATGGCCAATATTTAGATATCATGAATATGAATATAGATATTTATGTAGATATATTGCCTTTTTTGGAGGATGGCTAGATGCATCATTAGAGAAAACATTAAAATATTCAGTTTCTGTGGCATTGTTATCAGTGGTTATTGAACTTGATGAGGATTAGGCTTCATGCTGTGGTCCTATTTTGTTTTCCAGCCAGTAAGTCCAAGATAAAGTCATCTGCAAGCATCAAAATAAATAAATAAATAAATAATAATAATAATAATCAGGAAAAATAAAACACAGATGATTCCATCATAACAAACCAAATATTCACTGTTAAATCTCTTATCATACTGTTAAATGTCATTCATCACACTGTTAAATGTCATTTATCATACTGATAATGCCTCTTCTGCACTATACTATTTACTATTTACTATTTACCATTTGCTATTTATTCTTTTTCTAGCACAGCACCACCAGAGTTGTCTTAAATCTCGTTGTACACCACGTATAATGACAATAAAGGCATTCTATTCTATTCTATTCTAATACATCAACATTTTGCACATATTTAGTGATTTAGTGTCCTGTAGCTTTAGCTCTTTGTCAGATGTTTCAAGGTAACGTCATGGTGATAAACGAGGAAATTTTCAGCTTTATGAGATGATAAGGAGTGCCTGAACGCACCATTAGTTTCATTCTTCATGAGAGTGCAGCAATTTAGTCTGTAGTTCATCTAACCTGCAGGTCCTGGGACTGTTTTAGGAAACCTACGGCAACAAGGGGGGGACAGACAACCTGTGAGCGGTGAGGCTTTTCAGCTCGGTGTGGTGTTTCAGCTGACTGTCATCAAACTGAGTAATCCGTCCACGTTAATGAGTCACCTCCTCCACGACGAGGACGACTGTCATGGGGACATTAATAAAGGGAGATGATTTCCAGGTGAGTAGAGTTGCTGCTGTCTCAGGCTCAGGCGCACACACACACACACACACACACACACACACACACACATTCAGCATGCCACTTGCGGCAGGAAGCATCTGGTCTCGCCGATGACACAGGTGGTGAAGTGTGACTCCAACCACCCGGCGCTCTTTAAGTATCCTTTTATAGATGAGATGAATGACATTATGTCCGTGTGTGCGTGTGCCTGTGTGCATGTGTGTGCGTGTGTGTGTTCATCAAAGCTCTCACCCTGTGGAGGCTCTTTATTAACACACCTGTTGGCTTCTCTCTGTAAGATCACACCTGTCCATCACTGATGAAAATGACCAAAGCTGCGAGTGTGTTGACACATTTTCTGTCAGGGTGTGTGTGTGTGTGTGTGTGTGAAGGTAATACTACCTGAAGCAGAATTCACCACAGATTATATTTAACCTTCATCTGAAGAAATGTTCCTCTTGTTGTCTTATTGGTGTGGGGCTTCATGTGAAACAGCGCCTGCGTCACTGCTCTGATTGTATCTCAGACACGGACGCCTCCCTCTTCACTGTTCACTCTCTGCAGTCTGATTCTGAGCTGTATTCACTGCACTTCCTCCTGCTGCTGCTTCACATTAAAAGCAGGGACTCACCAAACCGATTCAGAGTACCAGTCTGATATCAGCGCTCTGTGTTCTGTCCCGCCTGGAGCGGTAACATGAGAGCAGGGAATCAGCCTGTAACTGACAGCTGAATGTGGGAATTTCATCATGACAACATGATGGTGCCCTCGGGATCAGAGCGGTGCATCGTTAATTAAAAACATTCAGCTGGTAAATTAAAGGGCGGCGTTCACTGTGAAGCAAGGCCACCTGCTAATGATCAGTTAAATACTGACACCTTGATTGTGAGAGCAGCAGCTTCAGTCCTCCGTCACTGTCCACACAGGATGCGTTCAGGTACAGAGTGTAGGTCAGTTACACACGTGCCACGAGCCATTCTGTATGTATGTATGCATGTAAACAGCTGAACTGGTGTCTGTTCATTGGCTGAAACGTCTCCTGTGTAGACACGTCAAGCTCAGTGCCCCTGGTGCATTCTGGGACAGGTTTGGAGGACTGAAAACCAACAAGATGAGGTCAAACTGTGTGAATGAACATTAACAGAGCAGAAGTGGAGCTGAGGAGCACTCAGATTATTGTTTAAGTAAACTTTGACTGCATTTCATTGTAGTTTTTGAAGAGTTAAGTTTAAGTTTCTGTATCCCTCCTGTGAGACTCAGGTGACTCAGGTGAGGCTGCAGACTTCTGCTGCAGCTCTAATGGATGATAATGCAGAGAAGATGCACGATGCGGGACTTCTGCCACGACTGTTACACTACATGACTCATCCTCAGCGTTTTCAAACCATATGTCGCAGCACTCGTGCGGCTGTATGTCAGCGGACTGCGGCGCCGCTGCGACGCCCAGGGGTGCTGCTCACGGGCAGGATGAATGGACTGTTGTTCAGAGAGCTGCAGGGTCCAGATGGAGCCCAGAACTGTGGAGAGATGCCGCAGAGTTTGGTTCTGATTATGAGAGACAGAGACCGAAGACAAACACACAAAAAGACTTTAATGAAGTGATGATGAGTGAAAGCAGAGTGTGAGTCAGTTCACCAGATGCTGTGTTTTACATGAAGATAGAAAAAAGTGGCTAATACGTTTATTATAAGGAAGTATTGATCAGTTTGTTACTTACTGCACCCACAACAGCTACTCTATATTTTTCTTATTGTCGACAAAGTCCATAAAAAACCCAAAGCAGCAGTGAACGAATCCACTAACAAGCACTGTGTGCGAATCACAGCCTGATGGATCGTCCTCCTCGGAGCCTCAGAGCTCCATCGTCCTCCAAAAACTATTAAAAACACATCAGTGTTGCTCTGACTGACGTTCCTTCATCACCACCACACACACACACACACACACACACACACACACACACACACACACACACACTGTCCTGCTGCCACAAACACTCGCCACAGCACCCAATGTGGATTCATCCGCCGCAGAAAATAGTCCCCAACTGTTTCCTTTGAGTGACTGCTGATTTAGAAAGCCTTCTTCAAAGTGAAACTATGTATTTGTGAGCTGTTTTTTAAGATTTATGCCTTCAGTAGGAACCAGAAGCTACGAGCTGCAGACAGGAAGTCAGACGGAAATGAGAGACGGACCAACACGTCAGAGGTTTATTGACAGTAAAACCCAGAATATCAGCAGCCTTAAAACAGCCTTGAACATGATATGTGGCCGTCTGCTCACAAAGTGTTGAGGCAGCTGCCTCTCAGCCGTCCATGGATTAGCTGTTAGCAGAGCTCTGAACGCGCGGCGTCTGCTGGTGCTTTGACGCCTCAGCTGATCTGAATAACCCGCTCGGATCTTCAGTGATGGCGCTTATTGTTTGATGGGATGTTTGTGCAACACATTTACAAAAATTTACACTCCCTGACATCCAGACAGACCCTTGGATGGGCGGCGGTCCCACCGCCTGTGGGGCCCACATGGCCCTCAGTTCAGTCCAGGGCCAGCACACACATACACACACACACACACACACACACACACACACACAGAGCTCTACAACAGTTCCAACCTCCACCGTCTGCTCTGTGTTCGTGACCGGCCTATGAATGAAACATACACATGTGTGTGTGTGTGTGTGTGTGTGTGTACATGCAAAGAAAGTGTGTGTTTTGATGTGTGCAGCGTGTGCATGTTTGTGTGCTCTTTGTGTGACGTGGTGCTCGGTCTGGAGGCAGCAGGTGCTCTGGAGTCATACAGTACAGTTAGCATGAATTACAGGCATCCAGCACAGGTGTGTGTGTGTGTGTGTGTGTGTGTGTGTGTGTGTACATCTGTCATGCTTGGCATCAGATGACAGCGGAGGCTCCTCTGTGTCCCACTGGGAGGAAGAGTTGATCTCTGTCTGAAGTCTCACACACAAACACACTTGAAAATTCAGCTTCATTGATAAAAATAAGTGTGTTTCGTCTGACGTGTGTGTTGGGTTCACTGGACGTGACGTTCATCGTCCCGTTAATCGTCCCGTTAACTCTTCATCTGACCTCTGAGGTGTTCATGCTCACTGGGTCACATGTTTCTGTGCATGTTCATACAGATTACATCCAACACACACGTGTTCCAGCACTTCAGCAGAGTGTGTGTGTGGGTGTGTGTGTGTGTGTGTGTGTGTGTGTGTGTGTGTGTGTGTGTGTGTGTGTAGCTGCAGAGACGTCACGTTACACTTCAAGCTTGATGTGTGACTGTTCAGTTCACCCTCGTCTGTCTTTCTTTTCTCACTCTTGTGGTCTTATTTTCCAGTAGACATATTTAATCTCGTCTTTCTTTCTCTGTTTTTTCACTTGCTGGTTGCCTGAAAGCTGGAGATTTATTGATCACAGACTGGGATTTATGTTGTTCCCAGTTCACCCAATTTAACACTCGAAGGACTCAGCGGCTTCGTTTTGAAGAGATCGGGCTCGGATAAATCCGTCCCTGCTGAGACGCTGCAAACAGAGCAAACTGGATCACAGACAGAGACGTCCCTCAGGAGACAGAGCTGTGATCCTCGTCCTCTCAGCTCAACTCGTCTCCAGTTTTAGAGTTTCACTATGAACCAGGATGAGCAGTAAGAGCAGGTCACAGTCAGTCAGCGTGAATATTTATCAGATCAGTTTGTAGTCAAACACAGACTTGAAGCGTCTTCTTCAGGTAGAGGTGGGTGTGAGGACTTATTTTGGACAGTTACAGAAGAAAAACAAGACGTCATGAAAAGAGCTGCGAATGATGGAAAACATGATGGAAATCACACGTTTCTGTTGGTTTGATGCATGAATGTGAGGAAGGTTACAGCCTCCTCATCGCTCCTCACTGGAAGCTTTAAGTCATGAGCTTCATGTGCGTCATCGTTTATTCACCGGGTCTGAAAAACTGCTCAGACTGTCGTTTGTTTTCCTTCCTGGGATGAGTTTAGTTGTTCGTCCTGTTGAGAGACAGACAGTCGGTCTTCATCCACAGCAGCAGCAGCAGCAGCATTATTCACTCTCTCCTCTGGGTCCCGGCGGAGGACGATGTGCTGCATATCAGGACTGACTTAAATCAAACGCAGTGAATCCCTGGCAGGTCAATTACTGTCTGACCTTGTGAGTTCAAAGTTAAACGCAGAGTGAATCACAATACAAGCGTGTGCTGACAGCTGACACTACATGCCCACTGTCGCTTCTGTAGTTTATTAGCTGAAAGGAATCACAGCATTAAAACGCATCTGAATGTCTCCTCGCGTCTTTTCTGCCTTCTGCTCCATCACGTCAGAATCGTCAGGGTCCGGATATTAACCAGAGCAGAAGGATTCACATGTATGTTTGACTCAACTCACACTCCATAGCCAATCAGATGCCTCCTTCCAGTTCAGCCAATCACACCAGTGTAGATTCCAGGGTTTACTGTGACGTTACATCTGCTCGATCTGCAGTTCAGAATAAGAACGAAAAGTCACTTCAGAGCATGAAACATGGAAATTTGTCCTCTCTGATATTTGTAATTAACATTCCATCAGATTCCTGAAAAAGCTGAATTAAAGCTGATTTGTTCTTCTCAACATTCAGAAATAAACCGACTCCAAGACACACTGGATGTGTTTCATTCCCAGAAAACCTCCTGCTTCTCATTTGAGTTCATGCCAGCAGCAGCAGTGAACACAGCAGCTGTGAAGCTGGTGCCAAAGCTTCCAGTCGTCCTGAAAGTCCTGCAGAACGCCGCGGCTTCAGCCCGAGACCAAACACTCAGAGGACAAACTGTCAGAAACACAGAACAGTCACTCGCTGCTGGTTTATTCTCCCACCTAACACTGTTTAGACCAGCGCTCACGGGTCCTGGTCTGGCCTATTTTACATCTTTCGCCTCTCTGCTCACACCCAGGTGCGTCTTGATTGGCTGAACACCTGATCCAACTAAACAGAAGCAGGTAGAGCACAGAAGGTAAGAAGCAGCCAGGAGTGAGCGCCAAGGATTCAAAGAGACGCTGAAGGCAACCAAACGCGCTTACGCTGCCACAGACAACAAATGTTGAAGTGCTACAAAGGTGCACAGCTAACCATGCTAACAGCTAACACACACTGTGATATGAGCCATATTTTGGTTAAACACATAAGCTGCTGGGCACAGAGGGTCACTGAAGACGTCTGAAAACGAAATAATTATATGAACACAGCAGATTTTATTGGGTTTATTCAGACAAAATAAAATCAAAAAAATGTAAATTTTTGTGTAAAACTTTGGAGGCTGTGTGGAAAATCTCATAAGTGACATCAAAAGATTTGAAGAATTGATGAAAAGAATGAAACCTGAATCCCTGAGAAACGCTTTGGACAGCAGTCACGTCACACGTGTGGACGTATTTCTGTTTAACGGCATCGTGAAAGTGACTGAATCACCTTCTGAATGGTTTCTCTGATCTGAATGTTTTTGGGGGACTGATGTGGTCCGAGCAGATCAAAGCTGAACGCCTTCGCCTGCGGTCTTATCGATGAGTGATCTTTGCTTTGTCTTGCCGCCGTTGCCCCGACGGCCCTCATTCTGCCTGTTCTGCCTGCCTGCAGAGCATCGGGGGGTTTGGATTATGGAGCTCCAGGATTCAGACGTTCATTAGCCGTTTTGATCCTTTTTTGCTGTGTTTCTGGTTTGCTTTGAATCTGTTTTAAGTGCAGAGAATTCAGGCTGATTGAGCCGACTGAACCGCCATTAACTTAGAGGAGCCAATCAAAGCGCTCGTAACGCTCAGCCTTGCTTTGCTTTGGCTCGGCTGTTTGATGAGTTTCTCGAGAGGACTTGTCTATAAAAAGTCACTATTCAACCAAACCGGACATAAAGATTTGTATCAGGTTGTAAAAGTGTATTTTGTTAATCAGGAAGGTGTTTGAGGAGCGTTTCATCGTGCTGACCCACATCACAGGTGGACTCCAGGCAGGTGGAGGTGGATGAGGTTATTATAGGGCAGTCACGGCTCAGCGCTTTCTATCAGGACCACAGTTAAGGCATTATTAGACAGAGATGACAAGACTGCGTGTGTGTGTGTGTGTGAGTGTGTGTGTGTGTGTGTGTGTGTGTGTGAAGAGAGGACAGAGATGAGAGAATCTAATTGACAAGGGAAATTTTCCGCTTCAGGTGTCGCCTGCTTGTTTATCAAAGTGTCTGTAATCAAACCGCCTCCACGAGAAAATGGAGCTGCCATCGTCTGTGACTCCTGATCACACGGACCCGTCTGTCCGTCTGTCCATCTGTCTGTCTGTCTGTCTGTCTGTCTGTCCATCCGTCTGTCCATCTGTTTGTCTGTCTGTCCATCTGTCTGTCCGTCTGTCCGTCTGTCCGTCTGTCCATCCGTCTGTCTGTCTGTCTGTCTGTCTGTCTGTCCATCTGTTTGTCTGTCTGTCCATCTGTCTGTCCGTCTGTCTGTCTGTCCGTCCGTCTGTCTGTTCGTCTGTCTCTCTGTTCGTCTCTCTGTCTGTCTGTCTCTCTGTCCATCTCTCTGTCTCTCTGCCTGTCTGTCTGTCCGTCTGTCTGTCTGTCTGTCTGTCTGTCCGTCCGTCTGTCCATCTCTCTGTCTCTCTGCCTGTCTGTCCGTCCGTCTGTCTGTCTGTCTGTCTGTCCGTCCGTCTGTCCGTCTCTCTGTCTCTCTGCCTGTCTGTCTGTCTGTCCATCTGTCCGTCTGTCCATCTGTCCGTCTGTCCATCCGTCTGTCTGTCTGTCCGTCTGTCTCTCTGCCTGTCTGTCTCTCTGTCCGTCCGTCTGTCTGTCTGTCTGTCCGTCTGTCTCTCTGTCTCTCTGTCTGTCTGTCCATCTGTCTCTCTGTTCGTCTCTCTGCCTGTCTCTCTGCCTGTCTGTCTGTCTGTCCATCTGTCCGTCTGTCCATCTGTCCATCCGTCTGTCTGTTCGTCTGTCTCTCTGTCTCTCTGTCCGTCCGTCTGTCTGTCCTCACAGCGTGGCCTCTGAGCGCCTCCATCCTGCTCATTTGTGTCCTCCAGCTCTCCTGTGGCAGATGTGTCGTCCTGCTGAAGGACAGCTCGTGCCCTGGTGTCACCGGGGCCCCTGTAAATGTCAGCGGAGCCGTCAGGGGCCGCTCCCGATGGAAACACGTGACACACATAATGGCTGTCCTCTTTTTTTTTAGCTAACATTTCCAGGTGTCTGCGTTGAAAGGAGCGCCGTCCTCGCTCTGGCCTGTCCTCTGTCAGCTGACATGTCTCCTGAGCGTCCCGTCGAAGGCGTCCCGTCACGTTGTGTGTCCAGCATTTAAAAGCAGGCCTGTCAGCTTTGGAAAGTGGCTGCAGCTCATGTTTTCCAGGGCTCATTAAACTGAATCGCTGTCCTAAGTGTGACTAAGTTAGCTTTTCACTGGAGTCTTTCTGCATATGAAAGTTTACAGACAGGATGGAGAATTGTTGACGGACGGATCCCAAAAACAGGCCACAGAAGCATTTCGTCAGATTTCATCCAAAATATTTTAGATGAACACATTAAACACTGTCTCTGTATTGTTTAAATGAGGAATTCAACATGAATCCAGTCTTATAAAATCACTACAACATGTTTGTCCTCATGTCTAATCTCTTTACTGTCCACGTCTCTCTGTGACGAGGAGCAGCGACCGTCTCTTCTCCTGCGTCTCCTTCTGGAACGACTTATGGATTCAGCAGAATCCCAGTCTGCCTTGAAGACGGCCTCTTCAGAGAGCCCTCCCTCACCCTCCATGATGCTCTTTCTCTCTGTGTCTCTTCATCCCCCTCCGGCTCATCTGCTATGCACTATGTCACTTCATGCACCTGCAGCCTTGTGGCTCTTGTGTGAGCCTCGACTTTGGACTGAGAGCTGAGGAACTTCTTCTTGAAGGTTCATGTGGCCTGGACTGCAGCTCATCACTGCCAGAACAACACAGGTAAATGTCCCTGTGCGTGTTGGACCTCGTATCGACCTTGCAGGGCTGAACATGAGCTTAAGATTTCAGAAATTTATCAGCTCACCTGCACCACAGCATCATCTATCACACGCTGTGTTTCACCCATCGCTTCCTGATTCATCTCGTCTCGCCTGACTGCGAGCCAACCCGTTCACCAGTTTAACATCGAAGTTAACAATTAGCTGGTCGGAGCTGCTGCAGCACCTTCTGCTGTTTGTGACTCGCATCCAAGAGTCTGCAGAGCCTCCAAACAAATTAACAAGACGCTCAGACGTTCCAGCTGTTTCCTGCTTTGTTTCCAAACAAAATCCCTCAGTTTGTGTGTTCAGAGCTGCAACACACACACACACGCACACACACACACACACACACACACACACACACACACACACAGTTGGCTGAGGATCCTGGGGCATCTGGGACTTGGATTAGAAGCCATGACAGGGAGATGGAGGAGGGATTACTCTGCCTCCCTCGTTTCAGCCTTCCTGCCTCAGTTTGCTTGCATGAGAGAGAAGACGAAGAAGAAGAAGAAGAAGAAGAAGAAAAGATTCAGAGAGACCGAACATGTTGGCCTGAACGTCTGCTCCATGACTGCACAATGACAAAAGAGAAAAAACACAATTCAAACCGTCTCAAACCAGAAACGATTGTAGATGATTTGTCTCTGCAAATCTCCCGACTGCTGATCAGCAGCGACACCAGAGGAAGAAACGGGAGCTTCTCAGAAGGAGGAGAAGAAGAAAACATGTGAGAGATCCTTCAAATCAGCGTCAACAATTATCTAAACTTCCTGCCTCCTCCAGAGTCTGTGCAGGGACACTACAGAGCGGTGAAGGCTGGAGGACGTCGTGGTCACGTCTGATGAAAGAAAACTGAATTGCACAATAGAAATGCAGAAATGCTAAGGCAGAGCTTTCATCTGGCTCCATCTGTTCTCCACCCAGACCTCCACATCCATAAACCGTCAGATGGCGAATGTCCAAAATGGACATATTTTAATTCCTCTGAATTGTGTCGTTAACGGGGTTTTATCTGCTGAAGATGTGACCTCATCATGAGCAGGTGAGAGGTCAGATGATCAAACGATTTACAGGCTTATTGTTAGAAACTGATCAGATCTCTTGTTCAGAAACGTCCAGAAGTTTCTTTCTCTTTTCAGCGAATGTGACACGAGTCTCATTTGGTTTCTCTCCCTCCGTTAGCTTTAATAAAGTCTGTCATTATTACATCGTTTCACTGTTTAACCAAGCAGCAGAAATCTTCCCCCACGGCAAACATATATTGTAATATTTGCCAATTCTTCACTATTCAAACTAAATTCCTTCAGGATGCAGTCTCGTCTTTTCAGAACAGTTTTGAATAATGAGAGAAAGAGTGTGAATGAGGCTGCCAGCGTTTAATTACTTTCCAGATAAATATTTCGCCCGTCCTGTGCAGTCTGGGGATGTCTGCGCTTTATCGTCTCTGATCAGAAGAGTCGTTACCCTCTAATAAGCATCTTCATTGTCACAATGCTCATTATTCAGCAGAGCAGCAGATGCCAAAACAAACCGCGTGAGGAGCTCTGTTTCCTGATGACAGTGAATGCAGCAGGCCTCTTTCTTCTGTGAAAACACAAAAACACTCAGGGGTCATAAATTCCACACCATCACAGACCTCCAAAAGGTACGAAGATCATCTGAGTCTGAAAATGGGTTTCAATATCAACCCATCTCACATCAGAGAAGCAGGAAAATGTCTTAAAATGTACGTTTCAACAGTCACATTTTAGCCTGAATGTGGCTAAAAACTCAAATTCTGTTAAAAAGATAAGAACCTCATTTAAAATCATGATAATGTGAACAAACAGCTTGTCCTGTGATCCATACGTTTGTTTCTTTAAGAGATCTGATTTCATTTCTTTTCTGTACATTTGTGTTTTTAGCAGATTCAAACACACTCTGTTTCCCACCGAGACCTTTCCAGATGAGCCGCCGTCAGCCAATAGCAGCTGATCGGAGTCATTAATAAACTCCTTCTGAACACATTTTATTTCCTCCCATTGATTTTTAGGTGTTTCTCTTTGCTGTTTCTGTCAGCTGCTTAATGAAATGCACATTAAGACACAGAACACATTTAACGGTGAATAACAAACCTTAATTGTGTGAATTGTCTGAACTAATGAAGTGAACACAACAGCAGCACAGAAGCAAAGAGTGACTGAAGCCATCAGACTGTTAATGAGCCCAGAACACGTTCCAACAATCTGCTCTGCTACAACTATTAAGTATTGATCTTCGCACCTTCTTGACAGAATGACGTGGATCTGCTGCTTCAGGTGCGTTCACGGACGCCTGTTAGAGCAGCAGCACAGAGAGAGAAGCAGTTTTTGTGAGCTCAGAAATCATCATGTTTAGCTTTGTTTCAGCCTCTGATATCACGCAGTGTTGGACGGATCTGCTGCTCAGGTCAGGGCGGCCGTGTCCAGGCCGTTAGAGCTGGCACGATGTTCACTCTGATGGATTTACTTAATCCAGTTTCGAGTCTGCAAGTTTTTCACTGCAAAAGTTCAATTCATTTTCTTTTTATTCTGGTGCTCATCGATTATTTCATGTTTCCAATGTGCATGCGTTACTGCTGCCTCTGGTGAGCATCAGTGCGCGCGGGGGTGCGCGCCGACGCTTTGAAAGAGGCGTCAGAGCCTCGTCTACATCCTCGACTTGAGCGGATTCAGACAATAAAGAGAAGCGCAGATCTGCACCTGATGAATAATGAAATCAGAGCGGGATAATGATGTCTGAGCAGACCTGAAGCTGTTGGAGCTGGATGAGGCGGGCGAGGAGCGGCGTTCACTGCAGAAACGCGGCTAAAATCCTCATTTTTAGAGCTTCCACTCTCTTTCAACTCCGTTCAATCTGCTGAAGGTGCCGCACATGTTTAGTCCTCATCCTCCCACTTGGTTTCTCTCCGGAGTGTCTGGAAATGTTCGTGACTGTCCAGAAAACTGTTGTTTTTCTGTGAGGAAAGAAAAATCAAACACGCTCCCCTGAATGACGATGGAAGTCTGAACAGCACGTAATGCGCTCAAAGCCACATTTTAATTTATCAGAAAGCAGTTAAAGGATGTGACACCTCTTTTCTGAACTAATATCTACCTGAGGTTCTGATTCTGTTATGGGTGGTCCCTCCTCTTCCTCTCCTGCACCTAACGCTGAGCTCTGAGCTCAGTCTGTAAAGGCTGTGGAGGATAACAGGTCCTCAATCCCAAAAAAACTGATGCCAAACAGCACGAAAGAGTGTGTCCTTCACTGAGGTGCTGTGATGCGTTTAAGTGCAGCAGGAAATTCTTCTTCAGTCCTGGAACTTCTACCTGGACTGAACATACGTCATGGGTGATCCAGTCAGAAGTTGGCAGCGTCAGTTCACACCTGACATTGTGCTGCACTGTGTGATGTTTGTTATATCAGAGCACGCTCCCACAGCCGCCATGTCCTGTTCATGTTGTCCACAGTGTGCGGAGACACTGTAGAGTTCAAGGTGTTTCTCTACCTTTGTCTGATTGGACACCGAACGCATCAGAGACGGCTCGTGTATGAAGTTCATGTCTCTCATTCTGAAAGATGTCACTTTCAGCCTCACGGAGAGACTTTGGGACGGTCACAGTTTGCAGAGCGTCTTCCAGCTCACACAGATTAAGATCTTAAAATGAAGTGTGTGTGTGTGTGTGTGTGTGTGTGTGTGTGTGTGTGTGTGTGTGTGTGTGTGTGTGTGGGCTCGTCACATCCCTGCAGATTTACCCTGTGATTTAATGTGGTCCAAGCAGGAGCCAAGAGCCTCAGCATCATCTCTCTCAAACTGTCTGCCTCTGTCACTGTGGAACCAACGAAGGAGTCAAACAGCTCGACAGGAAATATACGGAGACACCCCAGAGACGCCACGGAGGACACCGCGAGGAGACAGAAACAGAGCGCGCGAGGCAGCTGCCCCTTTTTCCCACCAAGTGCTGACTTTAATTTATTCATGGAAGACTTTGCTCTAATTGAACCTTTGACAAACTCAGAGTACATGAGAAAAAAAGATGTGTGTGTCGACTTTAATGTCCCCCTGCACGCTGAGGACCGCGTCCGGTGCAGCTGACGAATCGATGCAATATTCCCCTGCGAGAGTTTAGCAAAGTTCACTCTCATCTGTCACCTGCTGTGTTTCCCGTTAAGTCATACCACAAGCTGTCAAGAAAACTCTCCCCATCAAACGATATCTAATAAAAATCTGTTTACTTTATCGGCTCAGGGGTCTGTTCTTGATTTCAGGAAATGCAAACGGCTCCACGAGGGCACATCACCGGGAAAAACGACGCAATCTCCCCGTTTCCAGCCGACAGGTGAGACTAAAAAATGCCCGAAGGTGTATGAATACAAGAACAGGTCGATTTTTGAGAGCTCCGAGCTGCAGAATGTCCTGGTCAAACATTGGTTTTCATTGTTTTTAAGGATGAAGCTGAGTCTCCATCAAGACCTGGTCAGACCACCATTAAAGCACGAGTCTGGAATGGAGTACATTAATCCGCCGCTGGAAATAGTCCCCAACATTTTGTTTGGCCTGTTGTTGGTGTGCGTCTGTTGACTCTCTGCTGTGGGTTTTCTTTGTTCCAGTGAATGAATCTGTCTCTTTGTCTCGTGCCACCGTGGTTCGTGGCTGCTTTCAGCGCTTGTGTTTTGGCTCTTTAAGAGTTTTGACAGTGACTTTAAGTCCATCATTAAGTGCCTCATTCAGTGTCCTGTTCCAGCAGTGGATTCAAGGTGAAAGCAGCAGTGCTGAGTTAACACGGCAGCCGTGGCTTAATTAAGAGGAGGGCAGCTTTTCAGATGGAGGTGGCACCTCCCATGGATCTCCACATCAAGAGGCCTTGAGTAATGCGCTGTAAGATCAATAGCCACGTCTGATTGGTGGAGACTCGTGACTTTCAATGACATATGACCGCCTTTCAAATGAAGTGTCAGAGGTCAACTGTGTCAGCGGCGTCACGAGAACAAGGAGACAAAGAGAACAAGATGTTTTCATCGTTTGTGTGCCATGAAAATCAGAAGAAAATGAGTTCAATCAGCTTCAGAAAGTCATCTTTTATCTGTCGGCAGGAGGATCAGAGGCAGCAGACTCGACGTTTCAAAAGGCAGAGCGCTTCTTCTTCGTGGTGATGCCGGCAGCAGTGCAGCGTGTCGCTTACACCAGAAAGCATGAAATGTGTTATTGATCCGAGTGCCCTTTGACACAGAAATGAGAGGACAGTGAAGAGCTGCAGCCGGTGAATCCACTCATGAACTGGTCAAGTGAGGCAAACCAATAACTCTGTGTGACCGTGAATTATGGCGTGAAAGTGAGTCCCAGCTTTGAGTTTTTCTTTGCACCAGCTGCCCTCGTGTGTGATTTACTGTACGGCCGGTTCGTCACTGAACCGAGTGAAGCTGGAGTTCATGGCTTCACTGCATCACCGACGTCAATTAAAATGAAAATTCACAACATTGTTGGCTGTAACTTCTGATCTGCAGTGAATCTGAATTCCAGTTCTGTATAAATCTGATCTTATATATTAGATTATTAACTTTATTATCTTATTTGCCTTTTTGCATCTTTTAGTTCATCGCTGTGATTTGAAATCCCTCAGTTTTACTCTTTACAGCCTCTGATAAACACTTCCTGCTCAACATTTAGCAGAACAAGAGTCAGATATGTCCCTCAGGGTTTGGTGGAGACCAAAAACGGAGCTAAAAGAGGGAGAATGTGGGACACAGCGCGGCTCAATGGGAGGTTCACGTTCGTCATAACAACTTTTATATGTCAGCTTTTTGTTTCCAACTCATCCTGCTGCCCCAGAAATCTTTTTCAGTCTCGTGTTCATGCAAAAAACCAACCTCAGCTCATGCAGCGTGTTTTTTATGTGCAAACACTCAATATTTGCACAGACAATGAACTGCAGAATGAACTTCATGCCGAGTTTTGCTTCAGTCATCCTGGATTTTAACAAATATCTTCATGTGCTGTTGTCATTGTTGGAAGAAGTTCTGAGATACTTAAGTAAAGTAACAATACCGCAATGTAGAAATACTACACATTTAATACATGCACTTTAGAAGCAAACATCATGTATTTAGAATTTAATGAAGTACAACATTAGTATTGTTAACAAGATGTCTGTTTTCTTAAAGTAAAAGTACTCGGTAGGTGGCAGAACGGTCCCTGTTGTGTTTTTCTGTATTAAATCACTGATTTATTGCTGATGGATCAACATGTAAGAAGTATTTCTTCTGTGAATTCATTGGTTCCAGTTTGTGATAACAGACTTGATTGAAACGCACTTTGCCTGAAACCTGCTCGCGAGGCCTCGTGTGACCCAGCTTCACCTCCTCTGCTCTGCTCCTCTCTGTGTCGCACATCATCTCCTGCACAGAGTCAGAATTAAGAGCAGCGGCAGATTACACTCAGTATGTTACAGTATATGGGATTACTGATATTTCTCAGTGGCTCTGATGTAATACAAATTGGGTCACAGCTCAGAGGCCCAGATACAGAGTTCACTTTGACTTTTTGTTGGCAGGATTTTGAATCCGTGTCTGAGAGATTGTGCTTCATGCCCACAGATTTTTGTATGTTTAGGCCACAAATTCAAAGCATTTAGTTCTTTATTTATTCCATGAAAACGATTTTCTCATGAGGATACAAAAGCTTTGAGATCTGAGTCGTGAGGCCTGTTCAAGCTGCTTCATCATCAGAGGAGGACAACGCTGACGGACCGATGTTTCACCAGGTCGTCTGTTAAACTTTGAGTTTCATGAGTGTTTCTTCAGAGCTGACTGCAGACGCCTCCCTGATGTAAAGACATCATGTCCTCCTAACATCTGGATGGAGTAAAGCTGCCTGAAGCCAGGCCTGAAGAGAACAACGACAACACAAACATCCTGATTATCTCACTCTGAGGTTTGTCCTGAAGGTGGCGATAGAGGAAAGCTCATTTCCTGCGGAGAGCGGCGACAGATTGTGATGTAAACAAGGTTTCAGCCGATGAAGGAAATGTTGTTTGGAGTGTTTGGAGTCGGTGAACTTTTCATTTGATTTGAGATTTTTTGCACGACTGCAGGGACAATAATGATCGAACCAGGTGTAATTTTACATACAGAAAACCATCAGCCTCATTCTGTAGAACTATTTCTGGTCAAAACAAAGAAAAAACTATTTAACCACCATGTTTACTGACACTGTCATCATTTTCCAGGATTATTTTAAACTCACCATCCTCAGCTGATCCTGCTCAGATCAGAACGTATGTTGGAGAAACAACAACTGAAATATCAAATATGAATGCAACGAGTGAGTTTATTTGGAGCTCATATAATGCAGCAGTAAACCCAAACCAGCAGGCGTGTTTGTCCGAAAGCGTTCAGAACAAACAGAACAAGTCAGCGGCTCAGCTGTCAGCACGAGCGGTCGACCTCGCACGGCCAACAGCCAGCAGGGATGAGGAGACCTGTCGGAGCAAATCCACAAAATGTTTGGCCAGTTTGAGCGGGATAAAACTCTCAGACGTCACCCTGAAAAAACTGGCGGCTTCGTCTGAAATCACTTCCTGTTTATACGTAGAGCGCCATGTTTGCTCTCTGCCCCTTGGTCTGGGCTGCTTTCTGCTAACAATCCCACAATGCACTTTAACATATGTGGATATTTTACCAGCCTGTGTCACCAATTATCTCAATTAGAAAACAGGCATTGTTTTTTTATGGTCCAAACTTTATGTAAAGATTTACAGTATATTTCATATTTTTAATTTGATTCAGCATATTTTATTTTGGATTTTTGTGTTTTAAATTTCATTGTGTTGATGATTAAAGGAAGATTAGCTTCAGAGGGTCAGCACTGTCAGAGAGGATGAATAGAAAGAAGACAGCCATAAGAAGAAGCAAATATCAGGATGGAGCAGCTGCTTAGGAGGAGGTGGTGGCCTTCTTCTTCACCACCCTCCTCCCGGGCTGTCGAGGGACGGGGGCCGGAGCCGGAGCCGGGGCCGGGCCGGCGCTGTTGGCTTGGCCGGCCTTCACTTCGTCGATGAAAGTTTCTATGGCGGCGAACTTCTCGGTCAGGTCGCCCAGGTGAGCTTTGAGGGAGTTGAACTCCTTGTAGAGGTCGTCCAAAGCCTCAGACAGCGGCTGGATCCTGAAGAGGAGCACAGGGAGCGGTTAGTGCAGCTGCCGAGGGAGTCAGAGAGTCAGACCTTATTTTCATTCATTCATTCATTTGCTTGGCTTCGGATTTTAACTTTTCTTTCTTGGACCGCAATCCAAACCACATAAAATCAGATGCTTTCCAGAGTGAAATGTTCAATGCTATTGATTCAGTGGAATGTAAATTACAACTTGAGGTTTTCAGTACTGATCAACTGTCTCAGATATGGCAGACATGTATGTGGAGGAGACGCTGTCTTAAGTTTGCTTCAGTCTTTGTCCTCAGCGTGTTTTCAACTGAATATTCCTCATGAGTGAAATGAAGCCGTCCCGGTGCTGATAGTCCCCACAGGAATTTGGTTTATCCTGCAGGCTGAAAATAAAGTCGGAGTCTGTTTGGTTCTCTCTGTGGCCGACGCCATCGCGAGGAACTGCAGCAGAAACTGCAATTTAGGAGTCAAAATAGCAACGTGCTGTCGGACTGGAGTTTTCCACAAGGAAGTCTGGTGTTTCCTGCCGCTGCCACAGTTTGGAGGAGCAGACATCATTATGGTTCACTGCGTACATAAACAGTGCTGCCATGTTTCAGCAGTATTCTCCTCTTTCCTTGGTCTTCTCCTTCTCACTGACCTCTCCTCTCATTTTCCTCTATAAAATCACTGTATGCTGATACGCTCCCTCCCTTTGCCGAACATCAGAAACCCACCTGAGCCGATTTCAACACAGCCTGATTTTACATGTTTGTCTTCTGCTTCTGATTCTCTTCTTACGTCCATAAACAGTGTTTCTATTAGTTCTTGGAAACCCTCATGAGTCAAACCAAAAGCTTTTAGCAAACGGCTCCACAGAAAACGTCCAAAACCAAAATTACATCTGTGAGCAGCAGCATGGACCAGAGTGCTGGAGGAGGGACTCAGATCCTGTACTACAGCAAGTACACACTGAAATACTCTGTTAAAGTAAAAGTCCTGCATTGACAGTGTTACTGCAGTGCAGGAAAGTGTCCCCTGTGTCTGTTGTCCTCTTGTCTCTGGTCTCTGTAGATCATTGTGTCTCTGTGTCTGTTGTCCTCTTGTCTCTGGTCTCTTTAGATCATTGTGTCTCTGTGTCTGTTGTCCTCTGGTCTCTGGTCTCTGTAGATCATTGTGTCTCTGTGTCTGTTGTCCTCTTGTCTCTGGTCTCTTTAGATCATTGTGTCTCTGTGTCTGTTGTCCTCTTGTCTCTGGTCTCTGTAGATCATTGTGTCTCTGTGTCTGTTGTCCTCTTGTCTCTGGTCTCTGTAGATCATTGTGTCTCTGTGTCTGTTGTCCTCTTGTCTCTTTAGATCATGGTGTCTCCTCATTCATGTCTCAGCAGGATGTCCCTGTTGGAGTTGGTTGAGGTGGAGCTCATTTTAACTCAAACTAATGATTCTTTTCATTCTGCTGATCATTTCCTCCATCGATCGATCGATCATTTGTTTGGGAACATTGTGAAAATAGTGAAAAATTTGGTCACAATGAGCGGCACGGTGGCACGGTGGCACGGTGGCAACACTGTCGCCTCACAGCAAGAAGGTCCCAGGTTCGAATCTCGCTGCGGGCACCGGGTGTGTCCTCCACCATGCCTTCGGTGCCTGCTGCTCGAGGAGGGCCTTTCTGTGTGGAGTTTGCATGTTCTCCTCGTGTTCACCTGGGGTATCCTCCGTAAAAATATACCCCCACTAAAAACATGCAAGAAGATCACCACCTGACCAATGGTGACGCAGAAGAATGGGTCCCCGGGCGCCGGTCTGGCTGCCCACCGCTCCTGGTCTGCCACGGAGGAGGGACGACCAGGATGGGTTAAAGGCGGAAGTCAAATTTCACCTCGTGTGCTGTGTGCATGTGTGTGACAAATAAAGGGGAATGTCTCCCCCTGATTCTTCTTCTATTCTTCTTCTTCTTCTTCAAAGTGCTACTGTCTCAGATTTGAACTTGGATAAATGTACTGTTTAGTCTCAGGGGACAGAAATGAAATCAACTGATGAGCTGCTGATGAAGACAATGTGGCATGACTGAAAACTCCAGAGCAGCTCATAAATGGATCCTGAGGTGAGATTATTTTGGTTTGCAGACGCCCTCTGACGCCCTCTGACGCCCTCTGACTCCCCCCTCCGGTACCTGGCGTAGTCCGGCAGCAGAGACTGGTGGTCGTTCTGCAGGAGTCCTCTCATCTGGTTCAGGATGTCGAACCTCCAGTTGTCCAGAATCTGAGTCAGGTTGGCCACGCCGCGCATGTTCACCCGCTCAGCTGGGACAGAAAGAGGAGACTCACTGTTATCACACAAAAATCACTTTTCATAAAAGGGATGAGGGTTTGATCTTTGGAGGTGAACCAAAGCTACACAAAGCTAAAGCAGCTGCTAGCTGTAGCTTCATATCTTTTCAGCAGACGTAGAATTCTATTGATTTCTGATCGATCTATGTCAACGTATGAATCACCAAATACGTCAAATGTGTCCTACATAGAGCTGTCCTGTCCAAATTGATGAACACAAAGACTGGAGGCAGAGGGACGCTGTGAGCCGAGCTCTGCCGAGAGCGTGGGGTGAGTTTTTCTGCTTCCCCACATCCGCCTTCACAGACAGACCCTGAATCTCTGGGATCAGTGAAGCGTCAGATATAAACAAAGAGGCATTCATAGAAGCTTGCTGCAGTGTGACCTTTCACCTCTAGCTTTGACATCACCATGATGGGCCCTGAACTTGACCTTTGACCCAGAGAAAACACAGAGTAATCTGGGTGCTCACAGCCATCCCTGTAGTTCCACTCATCGGTGGTCGTCGACGTCGGGCGTCGCCTCTGGGCCAGAACCGTTACAGTGGCAAACGCCAGCAACAGCAGCAGCACGCTCAGCTTGGGGGCCATGATTGGACCAGCACCTGGAGGAAGACAAAGGATGGAGAAGGGAGACAGCGCGGTGGTGAAGAACTCGCTCAATGAACAGTTCAGCTCAGCTCTTCGGAGCATTTCAGCGTCTTTCAGCTCATTGTTTTGGTTTTTGGGCCGGCAGCTTTTTGATTGGCTCGAGCTGCTAAAGGCTCGGTGTCACTTCCAGCAGCTGCAGGGAGCTGCTGTCACCGATAAACCCACCGAGCACGAGCTGCCCAGACACGGTGAGAGACTCGCAGATGTTATTCAGAGTTAAAAGGACAGTGACTACTGGACACAAACTGGACTCCAGTGACTGATAATGTTGCTCCATGTCTACTGAGTGTGTGAATAATGGTCACAATGGTTCTTAAAGTGGTACAGCCTTCTTAGCTCATTACATGTTGCTGTGTAAAAACTGACTGACTGTTTTCAGAAATATTGCCACTGTTTATGTGAAGAAGACTGAGCCCACAGGAGGCGGCGCAGCAATTCAACTACATCCCTCACAAACCACAAATACCTCAGTTAGAGCCAAACGACTCAGAAACAGAGTCTGTATGTTTATTTGTACTTCGTCAATACAAGCGTTTAATTAAACGAGTTCCTTTGTCGGCTTCAGTCTTCATGAATTCTCCTCTCCTGTGCCTGAAGAGCATGATATCCTCTCTGTATGCCAGTCTTCATTGTAGTCTATAAATATTGTTCTCACAGCTGAGCCAGCGTGCTGCAGGGATTACACTACTCCTCAGCACTGTGTTAAAGCTTGTAGGGCTTTGCTACCACTGTGCCTGTAACTCCTAATAAAGCAGAGAAAAAGGAAATCTAACTTTTCGGAGTACGAACTTCTAAGTCTGCCAGGCGTGTCGGAGGGTGGAACAGGAGAAGAAGCCCGAGGCTAAACTCTGGGCTCCTGCAGTCAGCTCACATTAAGGAATGAGTCCGAGCAGCAGTCAGAGAGCTGATCCACGAGACGAACTGACAGACCTGGAAACCTGGAGGAGAGCTGCAGAGACACGCCGAGTTCAGCCGACCTCAGCAGCTTCATGTTCATTCCAGTGATGCACACACACCCACAAAATCTGACACACACCTACAATAATACACAGAGGCTGGAGTAGACTATACAGCTGTCGTCTTGGGCAGGTGTGTTTAAATCTAGTTGCCATGTTTGAGTTTGTTTCTTCTTGTCAGCAAATCTCGTGTGCAGTTTCACGTATCAGCCAGCAGTTCATCCTGATAGATCATCGTCCTCTGAGCCATTGACCTCCATCAACACACATCAGTGATTTGTGGGAAAACAATCTGGAATTTCCAGGCTGATCCTTTAACAGAATATTCCTGAGAGATACTGAAGACACCAGGATGACTTCTGTGCCATCTCTTAATGCTGAACAAACCATCTTTCACATTCAACTGAAGACACTCTGCAGGTCTGCTCGCTCACATATGAGGCTGCACGTTCATTTCTCCTCTGAGTTTTCTCTAAAGGATCTGCAGTTTGTTTAGTCAACCAAACTCTCATCAGTTGTAACCAGGCTCAACCGTGCAGCCATGCAATACGTTTGCTGCTGCAGTCAAAGAAGTCAGGAAGAATTACAGAAAGTCACTCAATATTTAAACAGCAGATGCCTTATTCAAATTCATGCTCAACATTAATAAAGAGTCCCATTCAGTTTCATCTCAAGCATGTATCACACTTAAAGTTCTTGTGCTTTTATGTAGCATGAATACTGTCATATTTTTATCAAAGCAGCAGCAATACTTCAAGAAAAAGTATTTTTCCCTTCAGCTATTTGAGATTCAGCTTCACAAACCACTTTGTTTTGGTTACATTCAAAATAAAGAACAGTTCAAATCAAAAAGAGCCGGAAAATCAATTTAAAGTAAGAAGGTAAAAGTATAAATATCTCAACAAGCTGCTGTTCTCTGCACATAGCTGTGAATTAATAATCTATACCTGTTTTTTGTCGCTCCTCTACTGCAAAGCTTCCCAGCAGTCCCAAGAGAAGGCAGTGACAGGCATGCAAGATGTGCAGAGAGAGAGGCAGAGAAGACACACACCCCTGTTGCACACAAGCATGCATCCACATGCATCCACACATGCAAAAAAAAACCCTCACACACACACATGCAGATGCACAGAGACGCACACACAGCGTCTACCCGTTCCCCGTCATTACGGAGGCCCGGTGGTCAGCAGTGTGGTTTGGGTTTGAGGCGAAGCTCCAGCACCTTGGCTGGTTTCATCTGTTTTGACCACTGTGTGTGTGTGTGTGTGTGTGTGTGTGTGTGTGTGTGTGTGTGTGTGTGTCTTTGTGTCTTTGTGTCTGTGTTCCTGTCTGCAATCTTTGGATGAAGTCACATCCTGGATCTTTTAGTATGAGATCATTTGTGGATTTTACCAGTCTGTGCTTGTGCCCTGAACTCTGAACTCAGAAAGAAAGACATTATGAATATAAATACAGATCCACAAAATTGTGAAATAATCAGTTTCATTTGAATTTCTTTGCACTTTTAAAACTCTCATTATGAATGTGATATCATATTCTTGCTTTCACGTTAACTTTGTCGTTTTCCTAACTGTTTTTACTTTCCAATATAATTTAAACCACTGACTGCTCTATTTCATAACTCCACTTTGGCTGTCTGCTCTTTCATATAAGAAAACTATCTCAATGTCATTTTGGAGATATTTCATTTTACAGGACGGATTTATTTTCTACCTGCCAGGCTGACTCAGTCGACAATGAACGACCTGCTTTGAGCCAAAACACAAACCTAGTCACACACTTATATTTCTTTCCAGTACTTTCTTGAAAATAAAGACTTTGTGATGAAAAGTGGCGTTATTATGAATATTATTTTTTTAAAAATCAAAATAATAATAATAATAAGAAGAAGAAGAAGAAGAAGAAGAAACTATTGGAATGAAGTAACACTGACATGCAACACCACATGCATAAACTTGAAAGAAAGAAAGAAAGAAAGAAAGAAAGAAAGAAAGAAAGAAAGAAAGAAAGAAATAGAAGGTTGGGTAGTGTCGATTCATCCTCCATTGTCATTGGCCGTTACACACGTCTGTCAAGATTTCCATTTCCGGTCTTGTCCGTTGCTTAGTAACAGCACCTAGTCACCACACAGAAGCTAGCTTGATGCTACATGTAAAAGTTTGGGAGTACACGACGTTTCAAGTCATTTGTCGTCGTTAAAACGACACGTTTGAAGTCATGACAGCTATAAAGGACGGAGAGTACACGGCTACGATCTACAAACTGGTGAGAATATCGTAGTTTAGTCGAGCTTAGCTGCACTGTGCTAAGCTAGCTACACAGAAGTTAACGCTAACCGGAATTCCCTTCAAAAATCGTTTAATTTAGTGTTTTCTGCTCACTGTCAAACGTAGCGCGAGCTGCTACACACCACTGACAACATGTGGGAGCCGTGAGGAGCTGCTGATAAATTCAGCACACAGCAAAGTACATTTAATACAACGGCTAAGTAATAATCGAAGTAATAATCAGTTTTATAGGATGCTCGTCCATTACCGCCACAGAGTTTTGTCTGTCAGGTAACGTTAGTACGTTATCAGTGCTGCACTTCAGCCTAACATCACACGTTTAGAGCCGTTAAATGAAATGTTTAGTTAAAATTACGCTTTTTGAAACTGCCACTAACGTTACGTCCATCTCAGCATGCTGAAACAGCTTGATAATCAACAGCTGGAGCACGGAGCGTCTTCCCCGCCAGGTGATGGATGTACTAATTGTGTTTAATTTAATTTGATAATGATTTTTATCTGCCTTTTAGATTAAAGACGGTCAGTATGTGGAAGCCATCCACATCCTGAACGGCCAACTTCAAAAACACGCCAAGGTAAGTAAGAGGTAAGGTAAGAGTGGAACAGCTTTGTTAGCAGTGTTGTTCATTTGTACCGTAAACTGCACAGTTACATGTTTCTGAGATGTGCTTTGTGATGGAAATACCAAGGGTTTATTTTCATTGTCAGTTAATCTAACATTACCAATTATATTTTGGATTAATCCACTGATCATTGTAAAATGTCAAAAATTAATAAATGCCAGTCGCAGCTTCCCATGTCCCATGTCATCATCATCATCATCATCATCATCATTTATTTTTAAGGTATCAGTTTACTATGATATATGACGAAGAGAAGCAGCAAATTCCTCCTTTTGAGAAGCAGTAACCTGAAAAACGGTGTCCTTTCTTCACTATTTTTGGTTAAAAATTCAGATTTTTTTTGTCTGTAGAACAGGGTTTTATGTGACAAATGCTCTACACGTACCCGTCAGTTTAACCTCTCCTGCTTTCAACGTGTCCCAGTCCAG